>NC_069499.1:802976360-802992219 GCF_027579735.1 Bombina bombina | reverse complement strand
TCTGAAAAAGCACAGCTATCCTCCACCGGGGTAGTGGTACGCTTAGCTAAGGTAGAAACTGCTCCTCCACCTTAGGGACCCGTTTGCCATAAGTCCCTTGTGGTGGCGTCTATTGGAAACATTTTTCTAAATATCGGAGGGGGTGAGAACGGCACACCGGGTCTATCCCACTCCTTAGTAACAATTTCAGTAAGTCTCTTAGGTATAGGAAAAACCTCAGTACTCGTCGGTACCCGCAAAATATTTATCCAACCTACACATTTTCTCTGGTATTTGCAACTGTGTTACAATCATTCAGAGCCGCTAACACCTCCCCTAGTAATACACGGAGGTTTTCCAGTTTAAATTTAAAATTTGAAATATCTGAATCCAGTCTGTTTGGATCAGAACCGTCACCCACAGAATGAAGTTCTCCGTCCTCATGTTCTGCCACCTGTGACGCAGTGTCTGACATGGCCCTAATATTATCAGCGCACTCTGTTCTCACCCCAGAGTGATCACGCTTACCTCTTAGTTCTGGTAATTTAGCCAAACCTCAGTCATAACAGTAGCCATATCCTGTAATGTGATTTGTAATGGCCGCCCAGATGTACTCGGCGCTACAATATCACGCACCTCCCTCTGAGCGGGAGATGTAGGTACTGACACGTGAGGCGAGTTAGTCGGCATAACTCTCCCCTCGTTGTTTGGTGAAATTTGTTCAATTTGTACAGATTGACTTTTATTTAAAGTAGCATCAATACAGTTAGTACATAAATTTCTATTGGGCTCCATTTTGGCATTGCAACAAATGACACAGGTATCATCCTCTGAATCAGACATGTTTAACACACTAGCAAATAAACTTGTAACTTGGAAATACAATTCAATTAGAATAATATTAAAACGTACTGTGCCTTTAAGAAGCACAGAAGATCTATGACAGTTGAAAATTAATAAATTGAAACAGTTATAGCCTCAATCCTTGTAAAAAACACAACTTTAGCAAAGGTTTAATCCCATTAGCAAAGATAACAAATTCTGAAAGCAGGAAACAAATTACAGAATAAACGTTTTTTATCTCAGTCAAACTATAATTCTCACAGCTCTGCTGAGAGAAATTACCTCCCTCAAAATAAGTTTTGAAGACCCCTGAGCTCTGTAGAGATGAACCGGATCATGCAGGGAATACAATGAGTTGCTGACTGAAATATTTGATGCGTAGTAAAAGCGGCAAAAAACGTCCCCTCCCCCTCACACACAGCAGTGAGGGAGAACAGAAACTGTCAGAAAACAGATTAAGCAACTGCCAAGTGGAAAAATAGTGCCCAAACATTATTCACTCAGTACCTCAGTAAATGAAAACGATTTTACATTCCAGCAAAAACGTTAAACATAATCTCTAGTTATTAAACAGCTTTATGTATTTCTTACAGTGTAATTCTAGTGAAGTACCATTCCCCAGAATACTGAAGTGTAAAGTATACATACATGACATTATATCGGTATGGCAGGATTTTCTCATCAATTCCATTGTCAGAAAATAAAAACTGCTACATACCTCTATGCAGATTCATCTGCCCGCTGTCCCCTGATCTGAAGTTTACCTCTCCTCAGATGGCCGAGAAACAGCAATATGATCTTAACTACTCCGGCTAAAATCATAACAAAAACTCTGGTAGATTCTTCTTCAAACTCTGCCAGAGAGATAATAACACACTCCGGTGCTATTTTAAAATAACAAACTTTTGATTGAAGATATAAAACTAAGTATAATCACCATAGTCCTCTCACACATCCTATCTAGTCGTTGGGTGCAAGAGAATGACTGGGAGTGACGTAGAGGGGAGGAGCTATATGCAGCTCTGCTGGGTGAATCCTCTTGCACTTCCTGTTGGGGAGGAGTAATATCCCAGAAGTAATGATGACCCGTGGACTGATCACACTTAACAGAAGAAATAAAAACAACAATTAAAATATACTTTTACATGATAACAGAGTAGTTGTTTTAAAAAAACAAATGTCAAAAGCTACCGTCTAAACAACTATAGAAAATGAGAGAAAAAAAAAACATTGTGACAAATCCCTGTCCTCACCCGCCTCCACTCCACTCCGCCACCAAAAAAATTCCACTCAGAGGAGCAGTGGATATGTCACTTTGCATGAAAGAAAATCATATGTGCTCTGCAACGTTAATAGCTATTTAAAATGAACTCTACCATTAAAATACATAACAACATAGTGATTATTTTTTTTCAAAAAAAGTCACAAACTACCTTCTAAACAACTAAAAAAAAATAGAGTGACAAACCCCTGCCCTCACCCACCTCCACTCCACTCCGCCACCAAATAAATGCCACTCAGAGGAGCAGTGGGATGTCACTTTGCTAAAATAAATTCATATAAGTTATTTAAAGTAAATAGCTATTAAAAATAAAAACAACAATTAAAATATACTTTTATATGATAACAGAGTAGTTGTTTTAAAAAAACAAATGTCAAAAGCTACCGTCTAAACAACTATTGAAAAAGACGGGGAAAAAAAAACATTGTGACAAATCCCTGTCCTCACCCACCTCCACTCCACTCCGCCACCAAAAAAATTCCACTCAGAGGAGCAGTGGATATGTCACTTTGCATGAAAGAAAATCATATGTGCTCTGCAACGTTAATAGCTATTTAAAATGAACTCTACCATTAAAATACACTTTTACATAACAACGTAGTGATTATTTTTTTTCAAAAAACAAGTCACAAACTACCTTCTAAACAACTAAAAAAAAATAGAGTGACAAACCCCTACCCTCACCCACCTCCACTCCACTCCGCCACCAAATAAATGCCACTCAGAGGAGCAGTGGGATGTCACTTTGCAAAAATAATTTCATATAAGTTATTTAAAGTAAATAGCTATTAAAAATAAAAACAACAATTAAAATTTACTTTTACATGATAACAGAGTAGTTGTTTTAAAAAAACAAATGTCAAAAGCTACCGTCTAAACAACTATAGAAAATGAGAGAAAAAAAAACTTTGTGACAAATCCCTGTCCTCACCCGCCTCCACTCCACTCCGCCACCAAAAAAATTCCACTCAGAGGAGCAGTGGATATGTCACTTTGCATAAAAGAAAATCATATGTGCTCTGCAACGTTAATAGCTATTTAAAATGAACTCTACCATTAAAATACATAACAACATAGTGATTATTTTTTTTCCAAAAAAGTCACAAACTACCTTCTAAACAACTAAAAAAAATAAAAAAAATAGAGTGACAAACCCCTGCCCTCACCCACCTCCACTCCACTCCGCCACCAAATAAATGCCACTCAGAGGAGCAGTGGGATGTCACTTTGCTAAAATAAATTCATATAAGTTATTTAAAGTAAATAGCTATTAAAAATAAAAACAACAATTAAAATATACTTTTATATGATAACAGAGTAGTTGTTTTAAAAAAACAAATGTCAAAAGCTACCGTCTAAACAACTATTGAAAAAGACGGGGAAAAAAAACATTGTGACAAATCCCTGTCCTCACCCACCTCCACTCCACTCCGCCACCAAAAAAATTCCACTCAGAGGAGCAGTGGATATGTCACTTTGCATGAAAGAAAATCATATGTGCTCTGCAACGTTAATATCTATTTAAAATGAACTCTACCATTAAAATACACTTTTACATAACAACGTAGTGATTATTTTTTTTCAAAAAACAAGTCACAAACTACCTTCTAAACAACTAAAAAAAAATAGAGTGACAAACCCCTACCCTCACCCACCTCCACTCCACTCCGCCACCAAATAAATGCCACTCAGAGGAGCAGTGGGATGTCACTTTGCAAAAATAATTTCATATAAGTTATTTAAAGTAAATAGCTATTAAAAATAAAAACAACAATTAAAATTTACTTTTACATGATAACAGAGTAGTTGTTTTAAAAAAACAAATGTCAAAAGCTACCGTCTAAACAACTATAGAAAATGAGAGAAAAAAAAACTTTGTGACAAATCCCTGTCCTCACCCGCCTCCACTCCACTCCGCCACCAAAAAAATTCCACTCAGAGGAGCAGTGGATATGTCACTTTGCATAAAAGAAAATCATATGTGCTCTGCAACGTTAATAGCTATTTAAAATGAACTCTACCATTAAAATACATAACAACATAGTGATTATTTTTTTTCAAAAAAAGTCACAAACTACCTTCTAAATAACTAAAAAAAAAAAAAAAAAATAGAGTGACAAACACCTGCCCTCACCCACCTCCACTCCACTCCGCCACCAAATAAATGCCACTCAGAGGAGCAGTGGGATGTCACTTTGCTAAAATAAATTCATATAAGTTATTTAAAGTAAATAGCTATTAAAAATAAAAACAACAATTAAAATATACTTTTATATGATAACAGAGTAGTTGTTTTAAAAAAACAAACGTCAAAAGCTACCGTCTAAACAACTATCGAAAAAGATGGGGAAAAAAAACATTGTGACAAATCCCTGTCCTCACCCGCCTCCACTCCACTCCGCCACCAAAAACATTCCACTCAGAGGAGCAGTGGATATGTCACTTTGCATGAAAGAAAATCATATGTGCTCTGCAACATTAATAGCTATTTAAAATTAACTCTACCATTAAAATACACTCTTACATAAAAACATAGTAATTATTTTTTTTCAAAAAAAGTCACAAACTACCTTCTAAACAACTAAAAAAAAATAGAGTGACAAACCCCTGCCCTCACCCACCTCCACTCCACTCCGCCACCAAATAAATGCCACTCAGAGGAGCAGTGGGATGTCACTTTGCCAAAATAAATTCATATAAGTTATTTAAAGTAAATAGCTATTAAAAATAAAAACAACAATTAAAATATACTTTTACATGATAACAGAGTAGTTGTTTTAAAAAAACAAATGTCAAAAGCTACCGTCTAAACAACTATAAAAAAAAGAGGAAAAAAAAAACAAAACATTGTGACAAATCCCTGTCCTCACCCGCCTCCACTCCACTCCTCCACCAAAAAAATTCCACTCAGAGGAGTAGTGGATATGTCACTTTGCATGAAAGAAAATCATATGTGCTCTGCAACGTTAATAGCTATTTAAAATGAACTCTACCATTAAAATACATAACAAAATAGCGATTTTTTTTTTCAAAAAAAGTCACAAACTACCTTCTAAACAACTAAAAAAAATAAAAAAAATAGAGTGACAAACCCCTGCCCTCACCCACCTCCACTCCACTCCGCCACCAAATAAATGCCACTCAGAGGAGCAGTGGGATGTCACTTTGCTAAAATAAATTCATATAAGTTATTTAAAGTAAATAGCTATTAAAAATAAAAACAATAATTAAAATATACTTTTACATGATAACAGAGTAGTTATTTAAAAAAAAACAAATGTCAAAAGCTACTGTCTAAACAACTATTGAAAAAGACGGGGAAAAAAAACATTGTGACAAATCCCTGTCCTCACCCGCCTCCACTCCACTCCGCCACCAAATAAATGCCACTCAGAGGAGCAGTGGGATGTCACTTTGCTAAAATAATTTCATATAACTTATTTAAAGTAAATAGCTATTAAAAATAAAAACAACAATTAAAATTTACTTTTACATGATAACAGAGTAGTTGTTTTAAAAAAACAAATGTCAAAAGCTACCGTCTAAACAACTATAGAAAATGAGAGAAAAAAAAACTTTGTGACAAATCCCTGTCCTCACCCGCCTCCACTCCACTCCGCCACCAAAAAAATTCCACTCAGAGGAGCAGTGGATATGTCACTTTGCATAAAAGAAAATCATATGTGCTCTGCAACGTTAATAGCTATTTATAATGAACTCTACCATTAAAATACATAACAACATAGTGATTATTTTTTTTCCAAAAAAGTCACAAACTACCTTCTAAACAACTAAAAAAAATAAAAAAAATAGAGTGACAAACCCCTGCCCTCACCCACCTCCACTCCACTCCGCCACCAAATAAATGCCACTCAGAGGAGCAGTGGGATGTCACTTTGCTAAAATAAATTCATATAAGTTATTTAAAGTAAATAGCTATTAAAAATAAAAACAACAATTAAAATATACTTTTATATGATAACAGAGTAGTTGTTTTAAAAAAACAAATGTCAAAAGCTACCGTCTAAACAACTATTGAAAAAGACGGGGAAAAAAAACATTGTGACAAATCCCTGTCCTCACCCACCTCCACTCCACTCCGCCACCAAAAAAATTCCACTCAGAGGAGCAGTGGATATGTCACTTTGCATGAAAGAAAATCATATGTGCTCTGCAACGTTAATAGCTATTTAAAATGAACTCTACCATTAAAATACACTTTACATAACAACGTAGTGATTATTTTTTTTCAAAAAAAAGTCACAAACTACCTTCTAAACAACTAAAAAAAAATAGAGTGACAAACCCCTACCCTCACCCACCTCCACTCCACTCCGCCACCAAATAAATGCCACTCAGAGGAGCAGTGGGATGTCACTTTGCAAAAATAAATTCATATAAGTTATTTAAAGTAAATAGCTATTAAAAATAAAAACAACAATTAAAATTTACTTTTACATGATAACAGAGTAGTTGTTTTAAAAAAACAAATGTCAAAAGCTACCGTCTAAACAACTATAGAAAAAGACGGGGAAAAAAAAACATTGTGACAAATCCCTGTCCTCACCCGCCTCCACTCCACTCCGCCACCAAAAAAATTCCACTCAGAGGAGCAGTGGATATGTCACTTTGCATGAAAGAAAATCATATGTGCTCTGCAACGTTAAAAGAAGCCCCGGAAGGAATGAATTGAGAGCAGGGGCATGTGACCACACTACAGGCCAATAGCAGTGGGTTGCTAGGCAGAGTTTAGGGGAGGAGGAGCTGGTATAAGTGTTGAGGGTTGTGAGGCGGAAGCCAGCATCAGTTTCCCTTTTGAAGCGGGAAAAGCTGACAGCCAGAATGGAGAGCGTGAGCCTTTTGCTGGAACAGGTAAGGACCTTAGTAGCGGAAAAAGGTGTTACCTGGCTCCAGCAGAGGCTCTTTTCAGAGGACAGCGGTTCCGGTGCAGGGACGACGGCAGTCGAGCCAGCGGGGACATCAGGTCAGGAGCGGTACGGTCGGCCGGTGAGGCGGTCAAAGCCGCCGGTGCGGCTTAGTCCGGATGACAGGAGGGGAGCTTTGGGACAAGGGAGGTCTGATACGGCCAGAGGTGGAGGTAGCGGAAGGTCGGGAGGCAAGAGAAGGGCTGTGGAGGAGCTGCGCACATCTCCAGTGTCAGCAGGGAGTAGGAGTGGAACACTGAGGCCTAGGTTGCTGGGGATGAGCTTAGGCAGCGGTGAGGGGGGAGTAATTGAGGCACAAGAGGTTTGTGCGGGGAGCAGGGAGGGTGCGGCGGCAGTAACCAGGAGCGGTATAAGTAGAAAGGGGGGGTGAGAGGGGGGGAGATGGTTTGGTCATTGAGGGTGCTAGTGTGAATAGAAGGAGAGGAGGGGAGGGGATGAGTGAGAATGAGAGAAGCGTTAGGGTTATTGGAGGAGCAGACGTAAGCTTCGGGAGCAGTGAGGGGAGGGATAAGGAAACTGTAAGTGCTGCGAGTGGCAGCGGAGGAATTGGAGGGAACATTAGGAGAGGGGAGGGGAGGGAAAAGGAGGATAGGAATGTTGTCAGGGGCAGTGGGGTATTGGGGGAGAATAGTGGAAGATGTAGGGGCAGGGGAAGAGGAGGTGCTGGAAAAGGGCAAGCTAAGGGGAGAGGCCAAAAAGGAAAAGGGATAGGTGTGGAAAGGGGAGCTGAGGCGGACAGGGCTGGCAGGCATAGTGCAGGGGGAATATCAAGTGGGATAGGAGAGGCCGTTGAGGTTTTGGTGCAGGATATAAGGGAAAGGGATAGGGTTACAGGGGGTAGGGGTAGGGTTACAGGGGGTAGGGGGGATGGGGAAAAAAGGGGTACAGAGACAGAGAGGGGCAGGGAGAACAGGAGTGGGGGTAAAAGGACTGAAAAAAGGAATAATCTGGAAGTTAATGATTGTGTTTCAGAACCGGAGGAGTCGGACGGCGTCCCGGTGGAAAGGCCGGGGTTGCCTGTGGAGCAGTCTTCATTACAGGAGCTGGAGGAGGACGTCCTGTGGATGAATGAATCTTACAGTGACTTCGCTGGAGAAGAGTCGCAGTTGGGACAGCAGACGGAACCGGAGAGATCGGCACAGGTAGGAGAGATGGCTACTTTAATGCAGCTGCTCAATTCACTGGTGCCTGGGGGGGGACAAGTAACTCAGAGTGAGGGACAAATTGGGGGGATTAGGGAGGAACGAGAGAGGGGTAGGGGAAGAGAGAGGGAGGACACTAGGGGGCAGAGACATCATGTTAATCATTCTTCACAGAGATCAGGTGGAGGTTCAGGTGGACAGAGCAGAAGGGACAGGAGCAGGAGCAGAGGGGCACGGCGGAGGGAGAGATCCCGGACGCCAAGGATAGACTACAGGGAGCGGGAAAGGCACACGTCCCCCACATGGGGCAGGCAGGATAGAGATCGAGAACATACACGAAGGAGGGAAATCTCTATGTCTTATAACATTGATGATAGGGGGAGAAGATCTGCAGGTGACATGGCGGAAAGGAGGAGAGAGGCTACAATGGTGGTGCAGGAGCCTGTGACAAGGCCGCCAGGTGAGACGGCGGGTTCCCTGCAGGGGGGGAAGGAAAAAGAAGAGTTGGGGGGAGTGTATGAGACGGTGATGAATGGTCTGAAGGTTTTGGTGGCTCAATTAGAAGACAAAAGGAAGGTTGGGGGTGATGTGGGGACAGCAGCGGGAGCATGGGTACCGGCAGTGAAGGAGGTTAGTGTACCGGTGGTGGGAACCCCTTCGGGGAGTGGGGGAGATAAAGGAGGGTCGGTGCCGGTTACAAGCGGTGAAGTGTTAATTGTGGCGGATCAAGCTTTGCGAAGGCCTTGCTTGTGCTCGGTAGGACAGCTTGGGATCCATCTGAGTAAAGAGGTTAAAGAAAAGATATGGAAACGAGAGTTTGTAGAGGTTTTTTCATTGTTGCCGTTGGACCACTTTATTGAGATAAAGGAGGATCCAAAGGGGGAACAGGGCAAAAAGGAAGAGGAGGAGAGAAAGAAAAAGTGGAGGAAATTACCTAAAACTTTTTCAAACTGGACGAGGGCCTTTTGCATATTAGCCAGCGTGATCGGGGAGAAATTCCCCGAGCAGAGTTCGGCTATGTTTTGCTATTTTGATGAAATAGCAGGGGCTCAGAGGACATATGGGGGTCTTGCCTGGTGGCGGTTCGATGAACAGTTCCGCCAGAGGCTGGCGGTACGACCAGAGATGCGGTGGGATAACAGGGAGATGGGGGTGTGGTTGGAGTTGATGACTCCTTTGAGGGGGCAGTCCTTTCGGAGCGGAGGAACGGGGGCTAGCGGAACGGCCGTGGGGGCCACAGCGGTGGCAATTAAAAAAGGCCTCTGCTTCCAGTTTAATGAAGGGGTGTGTAGGTTTGGAGGGGCGTGCAAATACAAGCACGAGTGCTCAGGGTGCGGAGGTGCGCACTCTGGGGCAAAATGTTTCCGGAAAGGAAAAGGGAATGGAAAAGGAGGTAAGGGTGCTGCTGCGGGCTCGGACCCCGGTGAGGGTAAGAGAGATGGCCCCGTGGCTAAGACAGTATGGTAAGACAAAGGGTAGAGCGGGGGATGCAGAGCTGCTACTGACGGGCTTCAGTTCAGGGTTTCGAATCCCGTTCGAGGGGTCAAAGGGATCGGGTGTGCCTGGGAATTTGAAATCGGCTGAGCAATTCCCAGAGGTGGTTCAAGTTAAGTTGGAAAAGGAGGTGGCGCTGAAAGGAGGTGGCGCTGGGGAGAATGGCGGGCCCCTTCAAGGACCCTCCATTCCCGAACTTGAGGGTGTCCCCGCTAGGGGTGGTCCCAAAGAAGACGGCGGGACAATTTAGGATGATTCACCACCAGTCTCATCCTAAGGGCTCGTCTGTTAACGATGGGATTGACCCATCTTTGACTGCAGTACGTTACGCATCGTTTGATAAGGCGGTGAGTGTGGTCAGGAGAGCGGGGGTAGGAGCATTGTTGGCAAAGGTGGATGTTGAGGCAGCCTTTCGGCTTTTACCAGTCCATCCGGTGTGTCATCATTTATTGGGTTGCCAATTTCAAGGGGAATTCTTTGTGGATTTGTGTTTACCCATGGGATGCTCCATATCCTGTGCGTATTTTGAAAAATTTAGTACGTTCGTGGAATGGGTGGTGAAGAAAAAGGCGGGCAGGTCATTGGTGGTCCATTATTTGGACGATTTCCTGTTTGTGGGGGAGGCTGGTTCTGGAGTTTGTGAAACATTGTTGGAAACATTTGTTGAAGTGGCTGAGCAATTCAGGATTCCGATTGCACCAGGAAAGACGGAAGGGCCGGTGACTAAGTTGAGTTTTCTGGGGATCCAGGTTGACTCAGTCTTGATGGAGTGCTCGTTACCTTGGGAGAAGGTCATAAATGGGATGCTTGGGAAGGTGAAAGTGTCGTTGCGAGAGTTGCAATCGCTACTGGGCAAGCTTAATTTTGCCTGTCGGGTGATCCCAGTTGGAAGGGTGTTTGGAAGGCGCCTGGCATTGGCTACGGTTGGGGTGAAGGAACCGCACCACAGGATCCGGCTTTCAAATGATTTGAAGGAGGATCTAAGAGTGTGGTTGGTGTTTCTGGAGGAGTTCAATGGGCGGTCGCTCATTCAGGAGGGGCCGGTATCGGATGAGGTGTTGCACCTATACACGGATGCTTCAGGAGCCCATGGCTTTGGGGCATATTTTGACGGCAGATGGTGTGTGGATACATGGCCTGAGGAATGGAGGGAACAAGGTTTAACCAAGAACTTGGTGTTTCTAGAATTGTTTCCGTTGGTGGTGGCTGTGATGGTATGGAATGGTGAGCTGAGGGATAGGAAGGTGACTTTCCACTCTGACAATCTGGGAGTGGTATTTGCGATCAATAAGTTGACAGCGAAGTCGAAGCCGGTGATTCGGCTTCTCCGAGGGTTTGTCCTGGAATGCTTGAGGGGGAATGTGTTTTTTCGGGCGGTGCATGTACCCGGGAAGCAAAATGTGATTGCTGACTCTCTTTCCCGGTTGCAGTGGCAGAAGTTTCGGGAAGCAGCCCCGGAGGCGAAGTTGGATGGGGAAGAATGCCCAAGGGCATTGTGACAGATATACTTCTTAAAGGTTTGAAATTGGCGAGAGGGGCTTTAGCCCAGAGTACGTTAAGAGCTTACGTGCCAGTATGGAAACGGTGGTTTTGTAGGCTGTACAGGGATGGGATCAGGCTGTCAAAAGAGGAATGGGTGTGGTACTTAGTTGATTGGGTGCAGGAATGGAAAGAGGCGAAGATGTCAAAATCCATGGTGAATCGTCAGGTGGCAGCGTTAGCCTTTCTGTTTAAGCTGATGGGATGGGTCGATTTAACAAAGGAGTTTTGGGTAAAATTGGCGGTGAGAGGTGTTTGTAGAGGTGGAGCTATGGGGGACAAAAGACGTCCACTTGTATTTGGTTTACTATTAAAGGTAGTTAGGGCTTTGGAGGAGGTGTGCAATTCGAAGTTTGAGTATTATTTGTTCCGGGTGGCTTTTGTATTAGCTTTTTTCGGGGCTTTTAGGGTGTTGGAATTGGTAGGGGCCAATAGAAAGGACAATGGTGGTATCGGGTTGAGAGATGTGGTGATATCAAGGGAGGAAGTGTCTATTTGGCTTAGAAAATCTAAGACAGATCAGGAGGGTGTGGGCCGCTTAATCAAGTTATTCGCTATCGGGGGTGTTTATTGCCCGGTAGGTTCACTGGTGGACTATCTGAGGATCAGGCCAAGAGGTGAGGGCCCTCTTCTGAGGCATGAGGATGGAGGAGCATTGTCAAAATATCAGTTTGGGGCAGTGCTTAGGAGGGCTTTGTCCGTGGCAGGGGTGGATCCGAAAGACTTTGGATGCCATTCGTTTAGAATAGGCGCGGCAACTGAGGCGCATGAATTGGGTTTGAGTGAGGAAGTTGTGAAGAAGGTGGGAAGGTGGAAGTCGGGGTGTTTTAAACGTTATGTTCGGCCAAACATGATAGTATAGTTTTGTTTTTCTTGACAGGTCCAGTTCAGTGTTGGATAGTTGGACATTCTTTCATTTACTGGGCGAGAAAGGCAGCAGCAACAAAGGAAGGGGGAATCCAGTTGGGACTTCCTCGGGAACAGGTTGGGGTAAAGTGGTTTGGGGTAAGAGGTCTCAGATGGGAAGGGGTAGTGGCTACAGTGAGTAAGTATGCCAGGCTGTACAAGCCTCCTGACATTTTGGTGATACACGCTGGAGGAAATGACTTGGGGTTTATGGCTCAAAAAGATTTGATTGACCAGTTGAAGGGTGGCATGCGTAGGTTGAAGGTTTTGTTCCCGAAGGTGATAATTGTGTGGTCAGAAATTGAGACAAGGTTGGAATGGCGTTCAGCTTGGGATGTCAGGAGGCTGGACTTATCCAGAAGAAAGGTTAACAGGACTCTATCAGGTTTTGTTTCTCAGTTGGGGGGTTTTGGCATTCGCCATGTTGAATTTGAAGGGGAATCAGGCAGATGCTTTTTTATTAAGGATGGGGTGCATCTCAACGAAGTAGGGTTGCACTTATTTAATTTTAACCTAAAAGAAGGGGTACAGAAGGCCTTAGCCCGGTTGGGCGGTGTCCGACGGTAGGTCGGTCTGTGGCGGGTGCTGGCCTTATCAGGCAAGTTTTATGTGGTAATGGTACCTCATCGGAAGATGGGGAGAGTTTAAGAAAAGGGGGCGTGCCTGGCAGCAGCCAGTGGAAGGCACGTGTGGTGGATGATGGACAGCACCCCAGGGTTTTTTTGTAACCACATTGGTTAGGTGGTTGTGTTATTTGTAAACATTTGTTTGTTTAATAAATGTGGGCTTCGGCCTTTTGTACCCAAAACTTGGTCATGTTTGGTTATTGGTTCACAAGAAGAGTGCCGAATGTGTGAGTCAAAGAAGCCCCGGAAGGAATGAATTGAGAGCAGGGGCATGTGACCACACTACAGGCCAATAGCAGTGGGTTGCTAGGCAGAGTTTAGGGGAGGAGGAGCTGGTATAAGTGTTGAGGGTTGTGAGGCGGAAGCCAGCATCAGTTTCCCTTTTGAAGCGGGAAAAGCTCCCTCCCTCCCTCCCTCCCTGTTTTTTAAGAATTTGGAAGTCGCAGCTGGGGGTGGGTGCTGGCCTTATCAGGCGAGTTTTATGTGGTAATGGTACCTCATCGGACGATGGGGAGAGTTTAAGAAAAGGGGGCGTGCCTGGCAGCAGCCAGTGGAGGGCACGTGTGGTGGATGATGGACAGCACCCCAGGGTTTTTTTGTAACCACATTGGTTAGGTGGTTGTGTTATTTGTAAACATTTGTTTGTTTAATAAATGGGGGCTGCGGCCTTTTGTACCCAAAACTTGGTCATGTTTGGTTATTGGTTCACAAGAAGAGTGCCGAATGTGTGAGTCATAGCTATTTAAAATGAACTCTACCATTAAAATACACTCTTACATAACAACATAGTGATTATTTTTTTTTCAAAAAAAGTCACAAACTACCTTCTAAACAACTAAAAAAAAATAGAGTGACAAACCCCTGCCCTCACCCACCTCCACTCCACTACCAAATAAATGCCACTCAGAGGAGCAGTGGGATGTCACTTTGCTAAAATAAATTCATATAAGTTATTTAAAGTAAATAGCTATTAAAAAATAAAAACAACAATTAAAATATACTTTTACATGATAACAGAGAAGTTATTTAAAAAAAAAAACAAATATCAAAACCTACCATCTAAACAACTATAGAAAAAGAGGGAAAAAAAAAACATTGTGACAAATCCCTGTCCTCACCCGCCTCCACTACACTCCGCCACCAAAAAAATTCCACTCAGAGGAGCAGTGGATATGTCACTTTGCATGAAAGAAAATCATATGTGCTCTGCAACGTTAATAGCTATTTAAAATGAACTCTACCATTAAAATACATAACAACATAGTGATTTTTTTTTTTTTAAAAGTCACAAACTACCTTCTAAACAACTAAAAAAATAATAAAAAAAATAGAGTGACAAACCCCTGCCCTCACCCACCTCCACTCCACTCCGCCACCAAATAAATGCCACTCAGAGGAGCAGTGGGATGTCACTTTGCATAAGTAAATTCCTATAAGTTATTTAAAGTAAATAGCTATTAAAAACAAAAACAACAATTAAAATACACTTTTACATGATAACAGAGTAGTTGTTTTAAAAAAACAAATGTCAAAAGCTACCGTCTAAACAACTATAGAAAAAGAGGAAAAAAAAACAAAACATTGTGACAAATCCCTGTCCTCACCCGCCTCCACTCCACTCCGCCACCAAATAAATGCCACTCAGAGGAGCAGTGGGATGTCACTTTGCTAAAATAATTTCATATAAGTTATTTAAAGTAAATAGCTATTAAAAATAAAAACAACAATTAAAATATACTTTTACATGATAACAGAGTAGTTGTTTTAAAAAAACAAATGTCAAAAGCTACCGTCTAAACAACTATTGAAAAAGACGGGGAAAAAAAACATTGTGACAAATCCCTGTCCTCACCCACCTCCACTCCACTCCGCCACCAAAAAAATTCCACTCAGAGGAGCAGTGGATATGTCACTTTGCATGAAAGAAAATCATATGTCCTCCGCAACGTTAATAGCTATTTAAAATGAACTCTACCATTAAAATACACTTTTACATAACAACATAGTGATTATTTTTTTTCAAAAAACAAGTCACAAACTACCTTCTAAACAACTAAAAAAAAATAGAGTGACAAACCCCTGCCCTCACCCACCTCCACTCCACTCCGCCACCAAATAAATGCCACTCAGAGGAACAGTGGGATGTCACTTTGCTAAAATAATTTCATATAAGTTATTTAAAGTAAATAGCTGTTAAAAATAAAAACAACAATTAAAATTTACTTTTACATGATAACAGAGTAGTTGTTTTAAAAAACAAATGTCAAAAGCTACCGTCTAAACAACTATAGAAAATGAGAGAAAAAAAACTTTGTGACAAATCCCTGTCCTCATCCGCCTCCACTCCACTCCGCCACCAAAAAAATTCCACTCAGAGGAGCAGTGGATATGTCACTTTGCATGAAAGAAAATCATATGTGCTCTGCAACGTTAATGGAAGATCCGGATGACAGACTGCAAGGGAGGAGCAATTGACCCCACTAGGAAGGGATGAGGGTGAAACTAAGGGCAAGCGGTGAAACTAAGGGCAAGAGGTGGGGTTAGAAGGAGGGCTTATAAGCCCTAGACAGGAAGTCAGGTGGCCTCTTTAGATCAGGACAGCACGGCAGGACAAGTTAAATTTCAGTAGTTAACTTACCTTGCTAGGAGTCCAGGCCCAGAATGGAAGAACTACTGGACCAGGTGTTGCAGGCTGCCAGGACCAACGGCATAGCCTGGATCAGGGACCGCCTGGCTGGAGTTCAGGCCCACAGTCCGGAGCAAGTGCAGCCCTCAGTTTCCACTGTGGGGGCGGAGGCTGGGCCCAGGACCAGAGAACGGCCTGTGAGGAGGTCTAGGCCCCCAGAAAGGCTCAGTCCAGGTGAGCCGGCGAACAGGACCAGGAGATCGTTGGCTGGGCCCCTTGGTCGCGGGGGCAATAGTGGTGAGCGGCATCGTAATGGAGAGGTGGATGCAGGGCCTACTACGGCCCCGGCCGATGACGTCACCGGGAGGTGTCATCCGGAACAGAAGAGGCAGAAGAACCGGGCGCAGCAGCAGGCCAGTGAGGACGGATGCCGGTAAGTGTTGGAGGAGGCCCTGGTAACGGCTGGCAGAAGTGGA